>NC_135979.1:592796-595296 GCF_053455715.1 Rhinoraja longicauda | reverse complement strand
GAACGCACTACTCTCTGCAGGGCCATCCTGTCCTGGGCAGAGCTGTTCCCAAACCAGACTGTAATGTTGCCGGACAGGATGCTCTCTACAGCCCCAGAGTAGAAGCAATGAAGGATCCTCAGAGACACTCTGAATTTCCTCAATTGTCTAAGGTGGTAAAGGTGCTGCTTAGCCTTACCCACCAGTGCGGCAATGTGCGTTGCCCACGTCAGATCCTCTGTGATGCGGACTCCCAAGTATTTAAAACTGCTCACCCTATCCACAGTAGACCCATTTATCTCCAGTGGCGTGATGAGACCGCACCTGGAGTACTTTGTGCAGTTTTGGTCTCCTAATTTGAGGAAGGACATTCTTGCTATTGAGGAAGTGCAGCGTAGGTTCACCAGGTTAATCCCCGAGATGGCGGGGACTGACATATGTTGAAAGACTGGGTCGACTGGGTTTGTATTCACTGGAATTTGGAGGGATGAGAGGGGGATCTGATAGAAACATATAAAATTCTCATGGGATTGGACAGGCTAGATGCAGGAAAAATGTTCCCGATGTTGGGGGAATCCAGAACCCAGGGGACACAGTTCAAGAATAAGGGGTAGGCCATTTAGGACTGAGATGAGGAAAAACGTTTTCACCCAAAGAGTTGTGAATCTGTGGAATTCTCTGCCACAGAAGGCAGTGGAGGCCAATTCACAGACGTTTGCAAGAGAGAGTTAGATTTAGCTTTTAGGGCTAACGGGATCAAGAGCTATGGGGAGAAAGCAGGAACGGGGTACTGATTGTGGGTTAGGGTGAGGGAGGGGGTTAGGGTTAGGGTGGGGGAGGGGGGGTTAAGGTGGGGGAGGGGGCTGAGGGGTGGGGGAGAGGGGGTTAGGGTTAGGGTGGGGGAGGGGGTTAGGGTTAGGGTGGGGGGGGGTTAAGGTGGGGGAGGGGCTGAGGGTGGGGGGGAGGGGGGTTAGGGTTAGGGTGGGGGAGGGGGTTAGGGTTAGGGTGGGGGAGGGTGTTAGGGTTAGGGGTGGGGGAGGGGGTTAGGGTTAGGTTGGGGGAGGGGGTTAGGGTTAGGGTGGGGGGAGGAGGGTTAGGGTGGGGGGGTTAAGGTGGGGAGGGGGTTAGTGTAGGGGAGGGGGGGTTAAGGTGGGGGAGGGGGTTAGTGTGGGGGAGGGGGGTTAAGGGTGGGGGAGGGGTTAGTGTGGGGGAGGGGGGGTTAAGGTGGGGGAGGGGGTTAGTGTGGGGTTAAGGTGGGGGAGGGGGTTAGTGTGGGGGAGGGGGGTTAAAGTGGGGGGAGGGGGTTAGGGTGGGGGGAGGGGGGTTAAGGTGGGGGAGGGGGTTAGGGTGGGGGAGGGGGGTTAAGGTGGGGGAGGGGGTTAGGGTGGGGGAGGGGGTTAGGATGGGGGTGGGGGAGGTCGGGCAATGGGGCGAGCAGCTAATCCAATCCCGAGGCATTCGGGGACTGAGCAAAGTGAGAATGGTTTCCATGGCGTTGCCACAGCTACCGCTAACCCTGACCTGCGATGAGGTACGACATTTGTATTCATCTGTAAAGTGATGTGTTGAAGGCGTTGACACTGTGGGGAGTGGATCAAACCTGCCCTGAAACCATTCAGATTGAAATCCTGTAGAATGCTGCAGCTGCTGCACATTGAAACAGCCAGCATCACCATTACAACCACACTCTGCCTCTTGAAACCGAGCCTGGCACGGATTATTTAATTTATTATGCTGCCTGACCCGCTGAGTTACTCCAGCATTTTATACCTATCCACGTTCTCCACAGATGCTGCCTGTCCCGCTGAGTTACTCCAGCACTTTGTGAAACGTCACCTATCCATGTTCTCCACAGATGCTGCCTGACCCGCTGAGTTACTCCAGCACTCTGTGAAACGTCACCTATCATGTTCTCCACAGATGCTGCCTGACCCGCTGAGTTACTCCAGCATTTTGTGTCTGCCTTCGATTCAAACCAGCATCTGCAGTTTTTTTCCTCGGATTATTTAACCTTTTCTGTTGCGTTTATTCATCAGCACATCAGTCAGTCGTGAAGTTAGTGTGTTAGTCACAGTGAGGCAGTGCAACCTGTTTATAAAAACTGCTGCAATTTCATCAGCAATTTGGAAATCGCAGAGATAGAATTGTCTAATTCCCTGCCAATTATCTTATTCCCTCATAAATTCTACAAGACATTTAAGAGGCTCCTGGATATGGAGGAATGGGAATCACGTTCAGGCAGAGATTAGTTTATCGTGGCATCATGTTCAGCATGGACATTATGGGCCGAAGGGCCTGCTTTTGGGCTGTATGCTTCTAGGTTTAATTCTTCCGACTGTAAAGGACCCTGAATAGTTAGTGGGGCATTTCCTTCTAGGGTTGCCAACTGTCCCGTATTAGCCGGGACATCCCGTATTTTGGGTTAATTTAGTTTGTCCCGTACGAGACCGCCCTTGTCCCGTATCAATAATAATAATAATAATTGTTCCTTTATTCATCCCACACTGGGGAGATTTACAGT
>NC_135979.1:572796-587796 GCF_053455715.1 Rhinoraja longicauda | reverse complement strand
GTATGTATGTGTGGTATGTATGTATGTATGTATGTATGTGTGGTATGTATGTGGTATGTATGTATGTATGTATGTATGTATGTATGCATGTATGTATGTATGTATGTATGTATGCATGCATGCATGCATGTATGTATGTATGTATGTATGTATGTATGTATGTATGTATGTATGTATGTATGTATGTATGTATGTATGTATGTATGTATGTATGTATGTATGTATGTATGTATGTATGTATGTATGTATGTATGTATGTATGTATGTATACATGGTATGTATGTATACGTGGTATGTATGTATACATGGTAGTATAAGAAAATAACTGCAGATGCTGGTACAAAATCAAAGGTATTTGTTCACAAAATGCTGGAGTAACTCAGCAGGTCGGGCAGCATCTCAGGAGAGAAGGAATGGGTGATGTTTCGGTCGAAACCCACTGATGTCAAGGAAGATATAGGTGGAGACAGGAAGATAGAGGGAGATCTGGGAAGGGGGAGGGGAAGAGAGGGACAGAGGAACTATCTAAAGTTGGAGAAGTCGATGTTCATACCACTGGGCTGCAAGCTGCCCAGGCGAAATATGAGGTGCTGTTCCTCCAATTTTCGGTGGGCCTCACTATGGCACTGGAGGAGGCCCATGACAGAAAGGTCAGACTGGGAGTGGGAGGGGGGGGTTGAAGTGCTCGGCCACCGGGAGATCCGTTTGGTCAATGCGGACCGAGCGCAGGTGTTCAGCGAAGCGATCGCCGAGCCTGTGCTTGGTTTCGCCGATGTAAATAAGTTGACATCTAGAGCAGCGGATGCAGTAGATGAGGTTGGAGGAGGTGCAGGTGAACCTCTGTCTCACCTGGAAAGACTGTTTGTTTGTATGTATACATGGTATGTATGTATACATGGTATGTATGTATGGTATGTATGTATGGTGTGTATGTATGGTATGTTTGCCTTCATTAGTCGGGGCATCGAGTAAAACAATGCACCATTGTGGGCTCCATCTTTCCTGGATCATTTTTGCTTTTTGGATATCTTTCATTCATTTGTTCTATATATCGTCTACACCTCTCATCTCACTTTCCCCAGACTCTCTCAATCTGAAGGAGGGTCTCGACCCAGAATGTCACCTATGCCTTTTCTCCACAGATGCTGCCTGACCCGCTGAGTTACTCCAGCTTTTTGTGTCTATCTGTGGTGTAAACCAGCATCTGCAGTTCCTTCCTGCACATTAGTTATGAAGGTCACGGAGTCATGGTGCAACTTTATAAAACGCTGGTCAGGCCACGTTTGGAGTATTATGTGGGGTTCTGTTTGTGCCATTACAGGAAGGATGTAGAGGCTTTAGAGAGGGTGCAGAGAGAACGCTGCCTGGATTAGAGTGTATTAGCTCCAGGGAGAGGCTGGGCAGACTAGGATTGGTTTATCTGGAGCGTCGAGGTTGGGAGGAGACCTGAATGTACAATATACAATTATGAGTGGCATAGATAGGGTAGACAGTCAGAACCTTTACCCCAGGGTGGAAATGTCAAAGTCTAAAGGACATTACTTTAAGGTGAGGGGGGGAAATTTAAAGGAGATATGCAGAGCAAGTGTTTAACACATCGGGTGATGGGTGCCTGGACCAGAGGTGGGGGTGGAGGCAGATACGGTAGTGGTGTTGAAGAGGCGTTTGGATAGCCTCATGGATATGCAGGGAACGGAGGGATGTGGATCACGTGCAGGCAGTGGAGATTAATTTAACTTGGCATCATGTTTAGCATGGGCATTGTGGGCCGAAGGGCCTGTTCCTGTGTTGTACTGTTCTACGGTAGACACAAAATGCTGGAGTAACTCAGCGGGACAGGCAGCATCTCTGGAGAGAAGGAATGGGTGATGTTTCGGGTCGAGAGCCTTCTCCAGACTGTGTCTACCTTTGATTTAAACCAGCATCTGCAGTTCTTTCCGACACTGTACTGTTCTATGTTCTATCCCTTCAAGGGGTCGAATGGCCTCCCGTCTGAGCCCACACCTCTGCCCTTCACGCAGCCCACTGGCGGGACACTGGCTGTACCCACAGCCCACTGGCGGGACACTGGCTCTACCCACAGCCCACTGGCGGGACACTGGCTGTACCCACAGCCCACTGGCGGGACACTGGCTCTACCCACAGCCCACTGGCGGGACACTGGCTGTACCCACAGCCCACTGGCAGGTCGCTCTGGCTCGAGGCACAACCCACTGGTGGGACACTGACTCTACCCACAGCCCACTGGCGGGACACTGGCTCTACCCACAGCCCACTGGCAGGATGCTCTGGTCGGCACAGAGGACAAGCAGTGAATGGCAGGATTCTGCTCATTCAGGACTCGTGCTGGAGTGATGTGGAAAAGCTGGAATGAAACAGATGAAGTAGGTCACATATAATATATCTGCAGCATGCGCTGGCTTTATGCTTGACATCTCCATTTTATTAAGAGCACTGATTCCCAACAACACACCACAGGAACTGTGCATGTAATGCAGCAACGCTAGATTAATCCGTCTTACTGGAAGCAAGCACCAGACTAAACAGTTAGAAATCATGTGTATATTGTAAGCACCGTGAAACTGCTACCACTTCAGAATAATCTCGTATCAAGTGCTTGTGGCAGGTGTGACTGCGACGTGTTTGACAGCCAGGAGCCTCATTGAAGGCGGCAGAATCATCGCCGGTGTCTACGAGTCGTTTACCTGAATGTGCAGATGGTTTGGTCAGTGCACAGATCATCCATCTGGGATGGACACAGAGTGCTGGAGTAACTCAGCGGGTCGGGCAGCATCTGTGGAAAACATGGACACAGAGTGCTGGAGTAACACAGCGGGTCAGGCAGCATCTGTGGAAAACATGGACACAGAGTGCTGGTGTAACTCAGCGGGTCGGGCAGCATCTGTGGAGAACATGGATAGGTGACGTTTCACAAACTTTATGGTTTGTGTCGTGGGTGTCCGCCCCACACGTTGACTATTTAACCCACACACACCTCCTCCTGCTTTCTGCTGTTGTATTCACCGTCAATAGCAGCACATACAATTGTTCATCGTGTGTGGATATTAATTACTGCAAAGCTTTAAAATAAGAATAAGATGCCATCCTCCCCGCCCCCACCCCTCATTTGCAAATCATGGTAAAATATTCCATGAATTGGAATGTTTTAGCATAATGCATTCAAATGTGTTCAGGAGGATGTGGGTGGGGGGGACGGGGGGAAGTCAGAGGCTGGGGGAGAGAGTGGTGTGTGGGGGAGAGTGTGGGGGGAGAGAGTGGTGGGGGGAGAGAGAGAGTGTGGGGAGAGAGAGAGAGAGAGTGTGTGGGGGGAGAGAGAGTGGGGGGGGAGAGAGAGAGTGTGGGGGAGAGAGAGAGAGTGTGGGGGGAGAGAGAGAGAGAGTGTGGGGGGAGAGAGAGAGAGTGGGGGGAGAGAGAGTTATTCCAGCACTCTCTGAAACGTCACCTATCCATGTTCTCCACAGATGCTGCCTGACCCGCTGAGTTACTCCAGCACTCTGTTTGTGTCCTCATTCTAAAACAGGTTTTTATCACATCAATTAAAGTATCATAAAATAATAAAACCGGAAGCAACGACCATAAAAAAAGATTAAACATTTAAAAATAATGAAAACTTCAAAAACTTCCACCACTATTTATGAATTCATTGAAAATCCTCAGGTGTCGATTGACCTGAAGGAGCTCCTGGACACTGGGAAGGAAAGCAGGGGGATGGCCTGCTGATCCTGACAACGAGTCAAAGGTTCACAATCCAAGAACCACCCCTCCCCTCCCCTCCCCTCCCCTCCCCTCCCCTCCTTTCCTCTCCCCTCACCCTCCCCTCCCCTCCCCTCTCCCCAACCCTCCCCTCCCCTCTCCCCAACCCTCCCCTCCCCTCCCCTCTCCCCAACCCTCCCCTCCTTTCCTCTCCCCTCACCATCCCTCCCCTCCCCTCCCCTCCCCTCTCCCCAACCCTCCCCTCCTTTCCTCTCCCCTCACCATCCCTCCCCTCCCCACCCCACCCCTCCCCTCCTTTCCTCTCCCCTCCCCTCCCCTCCCCTCCCCTCCCTTCCCCTCCCCTCCCCTCCCCTCCCCTCCCCTCCCCTCCCCTCCCCTCCCCTCCCCTCCCCTCCCCTCCCCTCCCCTCCCCTCCCCTCCCCTCCTTTCCTCTCCCCTCACCATCCCTCCCCTCCCCACCCCACCCCACCCCTCCCCTCCTTTCCTCTCCCCTCACCCTCCCCTCCCCTCCCCTCCCCTCCCCTCCCCTCCCTCCCCTCTCCCCAACCCTCCCCTCCTTTCCCCTCCCCTCCCCTCCCCTCCCCTCCCCTCCCCTCCCCTCCCCTCCCCTCTCCCCAACCCTCCCCTCCTTTCCTCTCCCCTCACCATCCCTCCCCTCCCCTCCCCTCCCCTCCCCCCCTCCCCTCCCCCCCTCCCCTCCCCTCCCCTCTCCCCAACCCTCCCCTCCTTTCCTCTCCCCTCACCATCCCTCCCCTCCCCTCCCCTCTCCTCCCCTCCCCTCCCGTCCCCTCCTCTCCCCACCCCTCCCCTCCTTTCCTCTCCCCACCCCTTCCCTCCTTTCCCCCCCCCTCCCCTCCCCTCCCCTCCCCTTCCCTCCCCTCCCCTCCCTCCCCTCCCTCCCCTCCCCACCCAATCCCCACCTCTCCCCTCCCCTGTCTTTCCGCTAACAACAAAAGCTTTCCACTGTACCTCGACGCCCGTGACAATAAACTACATTGAAACTGTTGCTGCGTGCAGTGAGTTATGGACGTTTCATGTGAATAATGTTATCAAACCATCTCTAACAACGGCAGGCTGTAGCCGAGATCACACACTCTCAATGTAACATTGCTCTTTGTACAACAACGATCTGATGTGTTTGTTTATTCAATTGGCTCCCGAGCTATTTACAGAATACTGAAGGCATGTGTGCAAATCCATTGATAAATGCTGGACTATTAGAACTGTAAACGGGGAAACTGCTAATGACAAAGGCAGGCTCAAGGATGCAGTCATCTCCGAAACCTCAGGCAAGAGACGCTCTCTCCAACCACCATAATCATCAAAATAACATTATAATTTTGTGGCCCTCCAACGCATGCAGCACGATCCATAATGAGACCATTATTTTATTGCGCTCATTTGGAAAGCAGTGTTGTGTATGTTCCCATTTCCATGCGACTGTACTCTTCCCCAGAGTACATGCAGGAGATGAGTAGAAGTGTCTGCACCTCATGCCCCCACCTGAGCTTACACCTGAACCCTTCTTTATTTCACACTTTGCAGTGGATAAGCGGCCTACTGTTCCCACTGTGGCGTGTGGCATTGAGCCTGCCCCCGGATGTACCTGAAACTGACCAATGACTTGCATTGCAAACTTGCCTCGAACACAACGTATTGTTGTGAGAATCATGTTATGAGCCACGGAAGAGGAATGAAAGACAACTCAATGTTCAGGGAAACCCAGTAGTAATTAGACAGAGGCAATGAACAGATGGCTAACGCACTGACATTGAGTCTGACTCCTGCAGTTTATGTGATCTTGATCATGATTATGATCATGATACTCTCCTGATTATTTTGTTCAATGCATTGTCCGACAGAAATAAATAGCATTACATTCATTGGTAACTATTCATCACTTGAATCAGTCTGAAGAAGGAACCCGACTCGGACATTGTCTGTCCATCCCCTCCACAGAGGCTGCCTGACCCACTGAGTCTGTCCATCCCCTCCACAGATGCTGCCTGACCCACTGAGTCTATCCATCCCCTCCACAGATGCTGCCTGACCCACTGAGTCTGTCCATCCCCTCCACAGCTGCTGCCTGACGCATTGAGTTCCTCCAGCAGTTTGTGCTTCTTGCTGAAGATTTCAGCAACTGCTCTCTCCTGTGTCTTCAAATCCCACTCCATACCATTCTTGGCAATGTCCGTGCTGAACACGATGCTAACTTAAACTCATCTCCTCTGCCAACACGTGACCCATATCCCTCCATTCCCTCCATATCCATGTGCTTATCCAAAAGCCTCTTTAATACCACTATAGTACCTGCCTCCACCCCCACCCCTGGCAGCGCGTCCCCTCTACTAGTCAACTGACCATGCATTAGAGTTAGCATGATTTAACAGATTGTTGAAAATAAACAATAACAATGTGTTTTGCCATTGTTGCAAGTTGTGACTGGAGAACCACACATGCTGGTGTACATGCTAGTGTACATGCTAGTGTACATGCTAGTGTACATGCTAGTGTACATGCTAGTCTAGGTGACTGTACAGTGCGTTGGAGGGAACTGCAGATGCTGCTTTAAACTGAAGATAGACACAAAGTGCTGGAGTAACTCAGCGGGACAGACAGCATCTCTGGAGAAAAGGAACGGGTGACATTTTGGGTCGTGTGCAGCCCGTCCCACTGAGTTACTCCAGCATCTTGTGTCTATGGCTGGGATGTACAAAGCCACTTGGACTCTAGCTCTGCACAAGTGGATTTGATGGAGCTGTTTAACACGGCCTATTTGTCATGGGCTGATGGTTACCTACACTAGCATGTACAGTTACCTAGACTAGCATGTACAGTCACCTAGACTAGCATGTACAGTCACCTAGACTAGCATGTACAGTCACCTAGACTAGCATGTACAGTCACCTAGACTAGCATGTACAGTCACCTAGACTAGCATGTACAGTTACCTACACTAGCATGTACAGTCACCTACACTAGCATGTACAGTCACCTACACTAGAATGTACAGTTACCTCGACTAGACTGAGTAGACACAGAGTGCTGGAGTAACTCCGCGGGTCAGGCAGCATCTCTGGAGGGAAGGAATAAGTGACATTTTGGGTCGAGACCCTTCTTCTTTTGACTGATGAAGTTATCTAAGGATATTTGTTTTACTTGTACTTTGGTGGTGAGGTTGTTGGAACAGTTTTGCGTTGTGAATAGTATTGTAAATAATCGAATAAATCTATTTTTGGTTTTTAAATAGAGTGTGGTGCAAGGTGTGGGTCTGTGAACTTACATCAAGAGTCAAGAGAGCATAATTGTTGTGTGGAAGGGGACGGGGACAATGGGCTAGACGCACAAAGCTGAGGCATCAGCCTGTGTTTCTATCAGGACTGCAGGAGGCCAGTTAACGTGGCGTTGTTCAGAGGCTTGTAGTTGATGCTGATGTGGGGCAGGGCGGTGTGTGCAGGCAGTATTCCAAGCGCACCCACGTATCTGTGCTTCATCTTGCGGCCACTGATGGCCACACTTTGATGATTACAAACGTTTCCAGTTTCTTTGAAGCTTCTTTCCTTTGGCTTCATCTGGTGAGTTGGTCAATTTGTCAAATCCAGCAGAATTTATTAACCTGAAGAATAAAATGTTATTATAATGCACTGAGGTGGGAATTATGTCGGCAGATGTTAAGAATGATGGACAAATGCATAATCTCTTCTGGTTAAAGTTAATTCTATAAATCCTCATGCTGTGATACGATGTGTATGTTTCTGGTCGCTATCTGACACTAATCCTGGGCTGGACTCGATAACACACAGCCTCGCACCAACCATGAATATTTCAAACAGCATCCTTTATGGGTTTTCAAGTCCAGGAGCTGAGAGATTGATTGAAAGACACCCAGGGTGTTTACAGGCCCTTTGGCCCATCGAGTCTATGCCGACCATCGATCAACTGTTCACAATAGATCCATGTTATCCCATTTTCTCATCCACTCTCTACAAACTAGGGGCCAATTCATCCACAAACCTGCAACGGTGGCACAGCAGGTAGAGCTGCTGCCTCACAGCGCCTGGGACACAGGTTTGATCCTGACTACAGGGGCTGTCTGTGTGGAGTTTGCTCGTACCCCATGTGACCACGTGGGTTTCCTTCGGGTGCTCCGGTTTCCTCCCACATCCCCAAGGCGTGCGTGTTTGCAGGTTAATTGGCTTCTGTAAAGTGTTCCAAGTGTGCAGGGAGTGGATGGGAAAGTGGGACAACATAGAACTAGTGTGAACAGGTGATCGATGGACAGCATAGGCTCAGTGGGCCGAAGGGCCTGATTCCAGGCTGTATCTTTGAAGCAATGAATTCTCTAGGGCAGCATATGGGGAGAGAGACTGAGGCTCAGGTTGGTGAAAACGTTTAGCTCTGTTTCTCCTTCCACAGACGCTGACTGACTAGCCGAAATGAATATATTCAGTGGATATTTTTAAGGCAGAGATCGACATATTCTTGATTAGAACAGGTGTCAAGGGTTATGAGGAGAAGGCAGGAAAATGGGATTAGGAGGCAGAGATCAGCCATGATTGAATGGCGGAGTGGGCTCGATGGGCCGAATGGCCTAATTCTACTCCTATAACGTGGACTGGTGAAAATTTTCACAATTTTTATTTAGGGCTTGGAGCATCTGCAGTGTGTGTGTGTGTGTGTGTGTGTGTGTGTGTGTGTGTGTGTGTGTGTGTGTGTGTGTGTATGGGTGTGTGTGTATGGGTGTGTGTGTAGACGGGCAGTTTGACTGGCCTCAGGGAGTGTGGGTGTATTACCACCTGCTCACAGTGTTGTGCTCCAGTCGCTGCCACTCAGTGTCAATTCTCCTCCTTTCTCCAAAGCTTGCTGCACAATTGGCTCCAGATTACACCGTCCGAACAGGTCCACGGATGATGCGGTCTCCCAGGTTCTACACACCGCTCTCTCTCATCTGGACAGCCAGGGGGGCTATGTGAGGATGCTGTTCATTGACTTTAGTTCAGCATTCAACACAATAGTCCCCAGCAGACTGGTTGAGAAGCTGCTGGAACTGGGGCTTAGCACCCCTCTGTGTGCCTGGGTCCTGGATTTTCTCACTGCCAGGCCCCAAGTGGTCAGGATGGGGGAACACACATCTAGCTCCCTCACCCTGAACATAGGATCCCCCCCAGGGCTGCGTCCTTAGCCCCCTACTGTACTCCCTGTACACACTTGACTGTGGGGCCAGGTTCAGCTCAAACTCCATCATCAAGTTTGCTGATGACACTGTGGTGGTGGGCCGGATCTCCGACAACGATGAGAAGGCCTACCGGGAGGAGGTGGCTGATCTGGCACTCTGGTGTCAGGACAATAGCCTCCTCTTGAATGTCACTAAAACAAAGGAGCTGATTGTGGACTTCAGAAGGGCTAAACATCCAAGGACGTACACGCCACTGGAGATAAATGGGTCTATTGTGGATAGGGTGAGCAGTTTCAAATACTTGGGAGTCCGCATCGCAGAGGATCTGACGTGGGCAACGCACATTGCCGCACTGGTGGGTAAGGCTAAGCAGCGCCTTTACCACCTTAGACAACTGAGGAAATTCAGAGAGTCGCTGAGGATCCTTCATTGCTTCTACTCTGGGGCTGTAGAGAGCATCCTGTCCGGCAACATTACAGTCTGGTTTGGGAACAGCTCTGCCCAGGACAGGATGGCCCTGCAGAGAGTAGTGCGTTCGGCAGAACGCACCATGGGAAACTACACTCGTCCCCCTGCAGGACCTATACATCAGGAGGTGCAGATCCAGAGCAAGCAAGATCACGAGGGACCCCTGCCACCCCAGTAACGGACTGTTCCAGATGCTACGATCAGGCAAACGCCTCCGCTGTCACGCTGTGAAAACGGAGAGGATGAGACGGAGCTTCTTCCCACAGGCCATCAGGACTGTCAACTTTTATAACCCCAGAGACTAAATTTTTGTCGACACTTTTTGTGCTATGTTTAGTAACTTATTAACTTTATTTATATGTTGTAACTGTAATTCATTTTGTGGACAACCCGCAGGCATTGCCACTTTCATTTCACTGCACATCGAGTATGTGTATGTGACAAATAAATTTGACTTGACTTGACTTGAAGCATGCCCTGTGTCGGCCCACACTCACTCCTCACGTCCAACTCCATCGGTGCACCAGAACATCGATGGTCATTTACTCAAAACGCTAAAAATGCCGCACGTGATCGATACAAACAGATGGCACGCTGGGAAAGTGGAGGTCATTTGGTTCCCTCTTCTGCTAAATCTCTAAACCTCAATTATATAGAAAGCACTTTGGCGCTGTAATGTGTGATGCTGAGTCAGCACTTTGTTTGATTCAAGAGCCGACGACGTTTCAAAAGTAAAAGGTGAGATTTCAGCACAGCTGAAATGTGGACTGTAATCCAGTCAGAACCGTGAGCTCCAGGTTCAAGAACAGCTTCTTCCCAACAACCACCAGGCTGTTGAACGCTGCACAACACTGAGTATAAGAAAATAACTGCAGATGCTGGTACAAATCAAAGGTATTTATTCACAAAATGCTGGAGTAACTCAGCAGGTCAGGCAGCATCTCAGGAGAGAAGGAATGGGCGAGAAGGAATTGCCCATTCCTTCTCTCCTGAGATGCTGCCTGACCTGCTGAGTTCGGGTCGAGACCCTTCTTCAGACTAACCTCAGCAACTGTGATCTAACACGGACTGTGTCTGTGGTTCGCACTACGGACTGTGGTTTGCACCGTTGTGGTTGGAATGGATAACACAAAACGTTTGTGGGCGATGGGGAGATGGAGGGGAAGGGGTGGGATGAGCAGTTGAATCTTGGATGGGTTGGTAAAGGCCAATAGGCCAGTGCCTTCCTTCCTGAAGAATCCCCTTTGTGTTAATGATGCTCTGAGCTGTAAACGTTCTTCATTGGTGTTTCTAAATCACTGAGGCTGCATCTCGGAGGGGCGTGTTCCCCACACTACCACCGGGGAAGCAGAGGGGCAGGTGGAAGGTCTTAGAGCTGCCAGTGGATTAAGTCACAGAGTCACACAGTGGAGAGTTATATGAAGAGTGCAGGAAGGAACTGCAGATGCTGGTTTAAACCGAAGAAAGACACAAAAAGCTGGAGTAACTCAGCGGGACAGGCAGTATCTCTGACGAGAAGGAATGGCCGATGTTCCGGGTCAAGACCCTTCTTCAGACATGCTGCAGAAGAGTCTGAAGGGTCTCAACTGGAAACGTCACCCATTCCCTCTCTCCAGAGATGCTGCCTGTCCCGCTGAGATACTCCAGCTTTTTGTGTCTGTCTTCAGTAGAGAGTTATATCTTTGTGACCATCAAGCACTCCCTGTACCAAGTGTGTAGTGACTCCTAGAGTCGTACAGCACAGACACAGGCCCTTCCGCCCAACCTCCATGCTGACCAAGATGCCCCACCTAAGCTAGTCCCACCTTCCCAAACAGGCCCTTATCACTCCGAACCTGTCCTATCCAGGCACCTGTCCAAATGTCAGTGAAATGTTGTGAATGTACCTGCCTCAACTACCCCCTCTGGCAGCTCGTTCCATACACCCACCCCCTCCTCTGGCAGCTCGTTCCATACACCCACCCACTCCTCTGGAAGCTCGTTCCATACACCCACCCCCTCTGGCAGCTCGTTCCATACACCCACCCCTTCCTCTGGAAGCTCGTTCCATACACCCACCCCCTCCACTGGCAGCTCGTTCCATACACTCACCACCCTCCCCTCTGGCAGCTCGTTCCATACACCCACCCCCTCCTCTGGCAGCTCGTTCCATACACCCACCCCCTCCTCTGGCAGCTCGTTCCATACACTCACCACCCTCTCCTCTGGCAGCTCGTTCCATACACCCACCCCCTCCTCTGGCAGCTCGTTCCATACACCCACCCCCTCCTCTGGCAGCTCGTTCCATACACCCACCCCCTCCTCTGGAAGCTCGTTCCATACACCCACCCCCTCTGGCAGCTCGTTCTGTACACCCACCCCCTCCTCTGGAAGCTCGTTCCATACACCCACCCCCTCCTCTGGAAGCTCGTTCCATACACCCACCCCCTCTGGCAGCTCGTTCCATACACCCACCCCCTCCTCTGGCAGCTCGTTCCATATACCCCCCCCCCCCTTCTGTGTGGAAACAATCGCCCCACAGAGTCCTGTAAAATCTTTCCCCTTTCACCATAAACCTAATTTTCTTACTCTGGGTAAAATAATCTGTGCATTCACCCGATCTATTCCTGTCATCATCTTGTCCACCTCTATAAGATCACCCTTCATCCTCCTGCTCTCCAAGGAGTAGAGTCCCAGCCTGCCCAACCTCTCCCTCTTGCTCAGCCCCTGCAGTCCTGGCAACATCCTCATAAATCATCTCTGCATTCTCTCCAGCTTAACAATGTCACGACTATAGTATGGTGACCAGAACTGAACACAACAAGCGATGGACTGCCTGTCCCGCTGAGTTACTCCAGCATTTTGTGTCTACCTTCCCTTTAAACCAGCATCTGCTGTTCCTTCCTACACAATATAAGATGTTCCAGTGTTTGTGAGCGTGGGATAGCATAGAACTAGTGTGATCAATAGTGGGCCAAAGGGCCTGTCTCCACGCTGAATCTCCAAACTGAACCAAACTAAACTGGACGTAGATTGAGGCCATCTGATGAAGGGGTAGGTTGTGAGATGGACAAAGCCCAGGGCAGATGTGATTGACCCCAGGAAGTTGTGGGGTGCAAGGGAGGGGGTGACTTGGGCACCAAATGTCCGAAGACTGGAGATAGTTCATGTAGCTCCGTTATTTAGAATAAGGCAGGTAACTCTTCTTAGGCCCCCTCGGTCATGCCTGACCATGGTTGATGCATCCTAGTTGGCTGCTTGCTCCACACCTCGGCTAGAGCAGCAACAAGCTTTAGAAACATAGAAACATAGAAAATAGGTGCAGGAGGAGGCCATTCGGCCTTTCGAGCCAGCACCAACATTCAATGTGATCATGGCTGATTATCCAGAATCAGTACCCCGTTCCTGCTTTTTCCCTGTATCCCTTGATTCCGTTAGCAATAAGAGCTAAATCTAACTTTCTATTGAAAACATCCAGTGAATTGGCCTCCACTGCCTTCTGTGGCAGAGAATTCCACAGATTCACAACCCTCTGGCTGACTAATCCCAGGGGATGGGAGTTACAAATATTTGGATGGTCATCACTAGTTATTGTGTCTTTGTGTGGGGACAATCCTGCCTCAATAACTGGATGGAGATGTTTGAGGAGGTAACTAGGAAGGTTGATGAAGGCAGGCCGGTGTGTATATGGAACGATCTTTACCAAACCCAATTAACCTGCAAACCTGCACGTCTTTGGTGTGTGGGAGGAAACCGCAGAAGGCAGTGGAGGCCAGTTCGTTGGATGCTTTCAAGAGAGAGCTGGATAGAGCTCTTAAGGATAGCGGAGTGAGGGGGTATGGGGAGAAGGCAGGAACGGGGTACTGATTGAGAGTGATCAGCCATGATCGCATTGAATGGCGGTGCTGGCTCGAAGGGCTGAATGGCCTACTCCTGCACCTATTGTCTATTGTCTATTGTCTATTGTCACCCGGAGAAAACCCACATGGTCACAGGGAGAACGTGCAAACTCCGTACAGACAGTACCCGTAGTCGGGATTGAACCCGGGTCCCTGGCGCTTTGAGACAGCAGCTCTACCCGCTGCACCACCGTGCAGTAATTCTATAATTGTTTGACAAATAAAATAACCATAAGATTGTTACGTTTATTTCAACTTGATTTTCAATATCTTCATTTATTTTTCTTAAAATGTTGATCTGAGGTGTACGTGTTGGAGTCGGACACGGTGCAGCCCAGAGAGAGACGCTGGAGTGTGGGTGTGTGTGTGTGGGTGTGTGTACCAGCGCTCCCCCTCACACCGACAACAATCTACAGCAGTGCTGGCCACAGCAAGCCCACAGCTACCTGCCCTGTCAGCGTGTCCGCCACAGACCACAGATCCAGCTCGCCTTCCTCAACCCCACACCACTGGGCATTGGCCTGGTTCTCCATCTCCCGCCTCTGCAGATTTCACTGAGGTTTCGCTGCAACACCCTGTGGATAGAAGGAGAAAGGAGATCAGGTCCATATCAAGCATGGTGCAGGAGGGAAATGCAGGTGCTGGTCTACACCATAGATAGACACGAACTGCTGGAGTAACTCAGCGGGTCAGGCAGCATCTCTGGAGAGAGGGAATGGGTGACGTTTCGGGGTCGAGACCCTTCTTCAGACTGAGAGTCAGACTTCGGGTCTGGAGAAGTGTCTCGATCCCAAACGGCACCCATTCCTTCTCTTGAGAGATGCTGCCTGTCCCGCTGAGTTACTCCAGCATCTAACGCTGTGACCAACAAACCCCAGACACTGCAACAGGTCATCTGATTATGTTATACATTCATTAATTGCTGGTTCAATAATTACAGGCGGTTGGAGAGGCTGGGCATTCCCAATAAAGTCCAACACAATGCTTCCCACATCCCACTGAGGGGGGATCTCGTAGAAACGTACAGAATAGTGAGTGGCCTGGAGAGAGCGGATGTGGAGAGGATGTTTCCACTAGTGGGAGAGTCTAGGACCAGAGGGCACAGTGCAATGAGGCAGCAACTCTACCGCTAGAAGCAGAGAAAGATGTTTCTGAACCTTAGTCCACAAACCCAGAGCAGTCAGAGGTTGGAGCTAGACCACTGCTTAGTGTAGCTTTAGTTTAGAGATACAGCTTGGAGACAGGCCCTTCGGCCCATCGAGTCCGTACCAACACTGATCACTCATTCACACGAATGGAGGAATATGGATCACGTGCAGGCAGAGGAGATCAGTTGAACTTGGCATCCTGTCCAGCAAGGACATGTGGGCCGAAGGGCCTGTTCCTGGGCTATGTTCTATGTTCTATGTCTTACCTCTTCAGTGTGGTGTGTCCCATCTTCAGCGATGATTTCATCTTCAATAACTTCAGCCGCTCTCTGCAAGGGAGAGGAACATGAGCTTCAGAGCTCGGCCCAGTCTGGGGTCCCCCCCCCTCTCTGGCTCCCTCACCCTCTCTGGGGTCCCTGTCTCTGGGGGAGTGGGGATGGGGGCCGGGACTCGCTGTGTGTGTGGACGTGGCCTCCAGTAACTCCACCAGTGTGGGTGCTGGTTGGTGCTGATACAGGGCAGGAGCATCCTGAACAACACAGCTCCCCCCCTCCATGACACACTGGTCAACCTGTATCCTATCATTACGTATCGT